>NC_136270.1:122881814-122904314 GCF_964187855.1 Myxine glutinosa | reverse complement strand
CTCAGGAGGAAGAGCAGCCTTTGGAGATCTCAAAAGAAAATATTGTCAGATTTTTGAAGGAAACTTTCAGACAAAGGCATGTGCGAATTAAGGATCATTTTCCTAATATCCAGGCCTTCCTTGCAGCTGCAAAACCTTTGCTGCAAAGGAGTGAGCATGTGGAAATCTCCAAACCTGACTTTCAGCGGCTGAGGAAATCCATCACGAAGGCAAACAAGGAATTAATTGAGGAAGAGGACTTCACCCCCCAGAAGAATCAACCATGGAACTAAATGTTGTATCCTTAAATATAAATGGGGGTCGTGCCCCCTTACGGAGGGTGCAAACCATTCAAGCGGTTGGAAAAGAAAAGGCTGACATTATTCTCTTACAAGAGACCCACGCTACTAGTGCTCAAGTAGCCGATTGGGGGAAACTTTTTAAAGGGCAATGGTGGCTAAGTGGGTTCCCTACACCTCGGGCCGGTGTTGCCATTTGCCTAAGTCACAAGATTTGTGCTCAACAGGTTTCATTTAAAGAAATCTATAAAGGGCATTTGATCTCCGTAGATTTTCTTTATAATACCCAAAAGATTATCGTAGTGAATGTTTATGCACCGTGTGACCCAATGGAGAGGAAAATTTTCTTTTCCACTCTGCGGGATTTTGTAAAAACTTTGGACCCAACAGCCTTTATCTGTATCGCGGGAGATTTTAATTGCACAATTTGTCCATCGATTGATAGGAATGGTCATGAGCCTCATGTTGCCTCTACCAAAGCTCTAGAGGACACCATCAACATCTTTCGGTTTAAGGATGTGTGGAGATCACAACACCCACTCTCACGCTGTTATACATGGTGTAGATGCAATGATGGTATTATGTCAATGGCAAGGCTGGACAGATTCTATGTGAACAAGCCAATGTTGAATGTGGTGTCTGTCTCCAAAATTTTACCAACTGGATTCACAGACCACAGTTTAATCTCAATGTCCTTTAAGTTACCATTTCCACCCGGTGGTAGTGCTTACTGGTCTTTGAATACTCGTCTCTTACATGACAAGGAATTTAATGAGGCCTTTCACGTCGTGTGGGAGAAAATTCGCTCCTCCAGACCTGAGTATGATAGTCTCCGGCTGTGGTGGGACATTGCAAAATCCCAAATTAAGAATTTCTGTCAACAATATAGTGCATACACCACCAAAATCCAATCAATATCAATCGATCAGTTAAAATCTGAAATTATATCGTTAGAACAGAATGTTGACGAGGTTGGGAGAGGTGCACGTGACCAACTAATATGGGCAAAGAAAGCAGTGCTGGAGGAAGCGGTACGGCAACGGGCGATGGGTGCCTTGGTCCGAATGCGAATGAGCTATTTAACTCTGGACATGCCAAACAAAGAGTTCTTTAAGTTAGAGTCTTCCCTCAAAAGGTCACAACAAATTCATACTTTACTCACTCCCAATGGGTCGCTGGTGACCTCTCAGCAGGCGATCAGGTGTACTCTGAAAGGGTTCTATTCTAACTTGTATTCTCCTCAGAACGTGGACAATGAGGTGATACGAGAGTTAACTGCTGGGCTTCCGAGTGTCGAGGAGGATGAGCGATGCATGCTCGATTCCCCAATTTCGGCTGATGAACTTGAAGCAGCTGTGCGGAGCCTGAAAGATGGGAAAGCTTCTGGAATAGATGGCCTGCCCACAGAATTCTACAAGACCTTCTGGGCCCTTGTGGGACCTGACTTACTCGATGTACTCGATGAAAGCATACGTGTCGGAGAACTTCCAATGTCTTGTAGACGAGCAGTCGTTTGTTTGCTACCAAAAGCTGGGAATCTTCAACTGGTTGATAACTGGCGACCTGTCTCCTTATTGTGTGTTGATTACAAGATTTTCTCTAAAGTACTTGCTAATCGTATGAAGACTGTGATCAGTTCAGTTATACACCCGGACCAGACCTACTGTGTGCCTGGAAAATCTATTTATGATAATATTTTTTTGGTAAGAGATATTATTTCATGCAATAAGTTCCTGCGTGACGATTTTGGGTTGCTGTTTCTTGATCAAACTAAGGCCTTCGATCGTGTTGACCACAAGTACCTTTTTTCTGTCCTGAAAGGAATGGGGTTTGGTGAAACTTTCACCTCTTATGTGAAACTCCTGTATACTAATACTCAATGTATGATGAAGATCAACAATAGGTTATGCTCTCCCTTTCCTTTCCAACGGGGTATTCGCCAAGGTTGCCCCCTCTCTGGGCTTTTATATATAGTCGCCCTTGAACCACTCCTTCGGTCTATTAGACAGCAAATACCTCAGGGAATGAGAAGTATAGAAGGAGCAGAATTTGTGCAGACGGCTTATGCTGATGATGTCTGTGTTTTGATTAGAAGCTCCAATGATGTCTCTGCTTTACAACGTTGTATGCGAGATTTCTCTGCAGCCTCTTCCGGTGGGATCAATTGGAATAAAAGTACAGCATTATGGTGTGGCAAAGGCAATCTCTCTTGTGTATCACCACCCTCACTCCCACACAACCTGGTCTGGAGAACGGACGGGGTTAAATATCTTGGAGTGCATATCGGTAATCGTGAAACAGAAATGAAAAATTGGGAAGGAGTGTTGGAGCAAATTATGCACAGATTGAAAGCATGGGAAGGACTGCTGAGGTCCATCTCCTATCGAGGCCGTACCCTTGTCATAAACAATCTGGTTGCAACAAAATTATGGCACAGAATTATTGCTTTACAGCCATCAAACCAACTAATTATGGCTATTCAGCGAATGCTAGTAAACTTCTTTTGGAGTGGCTACCATTGGCTGAGGCCTGAGATATTGTACTACCCCCGGAAGGAAGGTGGCCAGGGCATTGTTGATATCTCTGGTCGGGTTGTGGCCTTTCGGCTGCAGTCTCTGCAGAGACTACTGTTCGCTGAACAGCTGCCCTGGCGGCCCTTTGCATTTTTTCTGTTACAACAGGCTGGTAGACTGAGATATGATCGGCAGCTTCTTTTGATAGACCTCGAGCATATAAATTTTGCCTCTCTTCCGAGATTCTATCAGAGTTTATTGGACACTTGGAAAAGGTTTGACGTCCACCGCTTCCTTGAGGGCTATAATTGTCGAATGTTCCTTCAAGAACCCCTTTTCTTCAATAACTTTTTTCCTGGTATCCCTCATAGCCATGCCCTGATTAAAAAATTTATCCAAGGAGGGATTAACAAAGTATGTGATCTGAGAGATTCATCTGGAGTTAAGTGGAAACCTGCTGGTTTGGTGGCAACCTCAGTTGGATCTCGGTCTGTCCGACTTGTAGACCAAGTTGTACGTATAGTCATTAGAAAATTTAGACAGCTAAACATCGGCTGGGAAGGTGTTGGTAACATTGAGGACTTTCGGTTAGGTTTCCCTGAAATCAAAGTGCTCCTTTCGTCTTCTCTTCAGCCGGAGATTGAACATACCCCCCCTTTTCATCTTGTAACTAAGATTGGAATCCGTGATCTCTCTCGACAAAATAAGAATGTACCCCTCTCTGGGAGAACACGAGTAGCTTTGTGGTCAGAGCGGTTAGGGTTGGGGTCTCCCTCTACCCCCCTTTGGCCTCACATGTACACCTTACCAATACATGGTGTGTTAGCGGACATACAATGGAGGTTAGCACACTGGGCGCTTCCCTCCAATATTTTTGTCCACCGTATTAACAGCTCACTGCCGGAAACTTGTCCTTTCTGTGACCAGAAGGAGGATTTGTTTCATGCTTACGTACAGTGTCGTAGACTGACATCGCTTTTCTTGTTCCTTGAATATCTTTTTCACCAATTGTCCTTCCCTTTCAATATGCATATGTTTATATTTGGTGTGTCTTTCAGGCCCACATGTAGAGATGTGGGTGTTCTTCTCAATTTTTTGGTTGCTGTTGCAAAATATGCGATATATAAATCTCGGAAAATTAAAATAGATAACGGCTATGGCTCTGATGCTATTTCTATTTTTAAAGGGTTTGTCTCAACACGACTCAAGCTAGAATTTGATTTCTTTGTCAGTAATGGAAACGTCCAACTTTTTGAGAGAAAGTGGTGTATTGGCAATGTTCTGTGCTCAGTCGATGATTCAAAAGTGGTAATTACTTTATAATTCCTGATTGATTTGACTTTTTTTCTTTGGAACTGATTGCTTGCATATATGTTTCTTCCTGTGTCCTTGAATACATTTCTCTCTCTCTCTCTTAGTTTTCGCTTAATTTGCTCTTGATGTATTTATAGCTCTTGCATGAGCATTTCCTTTAAAATTGGTTGTGGTTTTGTTTGTGTCTTCCCCTTTGGTTTGTAAAATATATATTTTTTGTATATTTGCTGGTTTCTTTTAAATACCCTTTGCTCTTTTTGTGGTGTCTTCATGATCCTTATGCAATTTCTTTAAACTGGTTGCTGTGTTTTTTTTTTACAACTGCTTTGTGAAATGTGTTTTTTTTACAACTGCTTGTGAAATGGCTTTACATTGTTTATAATAAAAGGACACAAAAGTCAAGTCTCTCTCTCTCTCTCTCTCTCTCTCTCTCTCTCTCTCTCTCCCCTGCCCCTGCTGGTCGTTGGTGAGTCGTGCGTGGGTGTGGCATTATGGTGGCTGTGCATGTTGAGCTGTGAGTTCTCTGTGGTCTTGGTTGTTTTTCCCATCCCCCATCTCGCTCCCGTGTGTCCTTGTTTATGCTTGTAAAGTTTCCCCTGTGGGTCCTTTCATTGTTGAGACAAGAGAGAGGGAGAGAGCGCACACGGTAGGTGGTGTTCGGTTGCCTCTTTTCGAACCTCCGGGTTTGAGGCCTGGCCTCCATTTTGCCGTGTTTTTCCTAGTCCAGGCAGCGGTGTTTCGCTGCTCTAAACGGTTCTTGGACCTAGTCCATTAGTTTTTGGTTTTACCTCCACTTGCCGGTGTTGCTTGTGGTTGGTATCATTTTGTTGATTTCTCACCTTTTATTTATTTAATTTACGTTCGCTATGGCAAACGATTGTTTGAGGAATAGCATGTACGAGTCGCTCACTCGCAAGCATGGGCTGGTGTGCGACCCTCCGAGTGAGGTAAAGATGGAGCAAGTGCTTCTAGCAATTGGAAAATGCGTCGGCTCACATAATATCCGTGCAGCCTCTCGGATGAACAAGAAGGTTGTTGTGTTTGTATCGGAGGTGCACATGGTGAACTCCGTTGTGGAGCAAGGCCTTCTCATAGAACCCGACCTGTTTCTAGTGGTTTCCCCATTAGATACACCTGCGGTGAAGGTCAATGTGTCTAATGCCCCTCCCTTTGTTAAAGGTGAGGACTTGTGTGCTCAATTGAGCAAGTTCGGTACGATCGTATCAAAAGTGACAATGGTGCCGATACACTCGGCAAGGGGTGATTTTCTACACGTTATGACTTTTAAAAGGGTCGTTTACATGATATTGCCCGAAAATGTGCAAAAGCTCAATGTAGTTTTGCATGCAAAGATTAATGGCCATACTTATAGAATGTATGCCTCCACGGACGTCATGACGTGCTATGGGTGTGGAGCTTACGGACACGTAAAGAGTTCCTGTCCCGGTTTGGTGAGACCATTGTAGAATCGAGACCAGGTGATTGCAGATTCTCCTCCCTCCCCACCGAATGGGGCGGATGATATTGTAGACTCCTCCCCACGACCTAATGGTGATCGGGAAACAGTTGACTCCTCCCCCTCACCTACTGAGATACGTGGAATGGTAGACACCTCCCCACAACCAATGGGTGAACAGGAAACAGTAGACCACTCCTCCCTACCTACTGGTGTGACAAAAGTGGTTGATCCCTCTCCTACTGTACAGGACTGTACGGATGACAATATGGAAGGGTTCGTAACAGTGGTTCGTAAAAAAGGACATAAACCTTCATGTCCCGTCGTGAAGGATGCAAGCACAGTGCAAAGTAAGGTACTTGTTGTGTCAAACGTATCGCCGAGCTTGCAAGATGGAGCTTGTGTAGAGAATCCCTGTTTGGGATTGCAAACTGAACCGGCACCGGGTTTAAATCTAAGCAATTCGTTTGCACCACTTGCCGAACTGTTTGAGGGTTCTGAGTGTGATGTAGACATCGAGCATCCTCGCGCCTCTCAGGAGGACACAAGTGGTGATATTGATTACCCTGATGTCGTCCATGACATTAATGTAATGGTCACAGAGGTGGGCGCAGGGATGACCAGGTGTAATGATAAAACAGATAAGGCAGACAGCCCCTCAGAAGAAACCTGTAAGCCTACATGTTTTGAACAAAATAAAAGGGATGATAAGAAGGAAGCTGCATATGACGATGAGCAGCTAAACATGAATGAAAACGATATCCATGTTTCTGGTCCTGGGGAGATTTGTGCCTCAGAAATAGGGTTGCATCAGGAAGAGAATGACAAAGATGATGCGTTTGAGTTTGATGAACCCTACTCTACCTCGTCAGGTAGTGGGTTTTGTGCCCAAGAGGATGAGGATGGGGACACTGTAGTTACAGAAGATGAAGTTAAAAAATTCCTCGATGAATCCTTCAGGAAAAGGAATGTCAGAATTCAGGATTATTTCCCAAACCTACATGCTTTTCTAAAAACTACTAGAAACATGATTCGTGATCCCCAGCAAGTTGGGATCTCAGAACCTCAATTTCAGCGGTTGAGGAAGTGTGCCACTAAGGCAGGAAAAGAACTCCAAGAGGAGGAAAATTAATAAAGAATAAATGAAGGTAACGTCTCTCAACATAAACGGAGGCCGCAGCTGTATGCGGCGTCTGGAGGTGTTACAACTATTTGAGAAAGAAAAGATTGATATTTCCATGTTACAAGAGACACACATTAACGAATCTTGTGAAGACGAGTGGCGCAGAATGTTTAAAGGGTGCCATGTTTTCTCTAGTGCGGTTGAAGAAGCTAAAGCGGGGGTTGCAATAATCTTGCATCCTCGCCTTCAACCATCCGAGATTCACTATAGAGAGATTTGTAAGGGTTTCTTGATGGTGGTGGATTTTATTAGCAGCAATCAAAAGGTTAGCATTATTAATGTGTATTGCCCCAGTGACAGTGCTGAAAGGGCTCTATTTCTTCCAAAATTAGCGGATTGTTTAAGCACTGTTGATTTGACTTGTTTAATTTGTATGGGGGGAGACTATAATTGCACACTCAACCCTCGACTGGACAGGAACACTCCTGAGCCACGTCCACCCAGTGCAAAGTCCTTGGCACAACTTGTGAAAAAATACAAACTTAGAGATGTACGGCGATTACAAAATCCAAACACCCATCAATATACATGGGTGTGCTGTGCAAAAAACCAGTTAACCATGGGTCGACTGGACAGATTGTACGTGAACCAAGGAATGGTGAATCTGGTTAAGAGAACAGGTATAACTCCATCTGGCTTTTCTGATCACCATATGATTGCAATGGATTGTATGTTACCCTATCATTGCTGTAAGAGTGTACACTGGAATTTCAATGTGAAATTGTTACAAGATGAACATTTTAAAAATGCCTTCAGACTGGTATGGGAAGGATTAGAAAAGAAAAAGTGTTCCTATGTCAATATGCGACAGTGGTGGGACTGTACCAAGTCACAAATTCGGATTTTCTGCCAACAATATTGCTCGTATGCCACCAGTAATACGTCTGGGTTGATAAGTGCTCTAAAAGCAGATGTACTTAAATATGAACAAGAAGCTGGAACATCTTGGGGAAGTGACCAATTTCAGCAGCTGATAAAAAAAAAGACCCTGCTGGCCAAATTGGTCAAAGAGCGTGCGGCGGGAGCAATGATTCACCTGCGGATGAGCATAATACACCTCGAGACTCCAAACAAAGATTTCTTCAAAATGCAGAAGGCTGCAAACACTTCTCGGCAGATTCAGAGTCTACGCTCTCCCGACGGTGTTCTGACTCACCAAAGTGACATTAAACATTCACTGCAAGAGTTTTACTCAAACTTGTTTACTCCAAGAACGGTGGATAAAACGACGGCAAATGAGATGATTGAACTTCTCCCATCTCTTTCTGAAGAGCAGCAACTCCAACTGGAATGGGACGTTTCTCTGGAGGAGCTCACAACAGCAGTGAAACAACTCGAAGACGGCAAGGCCCCCGGAATTGACGGACTTCCTGCTGAATTTTACAAAGTTTTTTGGAATGTTCTGGGTCCTGCTTTAATTGAGATTTTTCACGAGAGCCTAAATCAGGGGGAATTGCCCTTGAGCTGCAGAAGAGCTGTCTAATGTCTTCTTCCCAAGAAAGGGGATTTGCAGCAGATTACAAACTGGCGGCCTGTGTCATTGTTAAATACTGACTATAAGATTGTGTCAAAAATGCTTGCAATGCATCTTAAAAAGGTCATCTCGTTCTTAGTTGGGAATGACCAAACGTATTGCATACCTGAATGATCCATGTATGACAGTATTTTCTTGGTTCGAGACTTCTTTACTATCGGTCAAACTGCGTCACACGCATTTGGGTTATTACTCCTTGATCAGGAGAAAGCTTTTGACAGTGTGGATCACTCATTTCTGTTTGCAGTTCTTACTTAAGCAGGATTTGGAGAAAAGTTCATTTCTTGCATAAAACTTTTATACAACAATGTATCATGCCTGCTAAAAGTAAATAACAGTCTGTGTCGTCCTTTCCCCTTTCAGCGTGGCATCCGTCAGGGCTGTCCACTGTCAGGCATGTTGTACACACTGTCCATCGAACCCTTACTGGCTCTCCTTCGTACCACTTCATCTGGTTTGTCCTTGTCAAACAATTCCAAAATTGTTACGTCAGCATATGCAGACGACCTGTGTGTTGTGGTTAAAAACCAGGAAGATGTTTTTGAGCTATCCCGGTGTTTTGCCAAATTTGAACTTGCTTCATCAGCAAGAGTAAATTGGAACAAAAGTGTAGCTCTTTCTTTGTACCCAGATACCCTATCGGGGTCACAGGCTTCACATATGGTTCCCCCAACTCTTCCAGGAGGAATGTTATGGAAAACGGATGGGTTTAAATACTTAGGCATCCATTTGGGAACTACAAGCTATATGAAGAAAAACTGGGATGGTTTCTTAGATAACATTAAGCAGAAACTATCAAATTGGAAAGGGATGCTCCATATATTGTCACTTAAGGCATGGGTAACGATAATAAACAACCTGGTGCTTCCAATCGTATGGCATAAGATCATAGCACTCCAGCCTCCTCAAGCTCTGATCACCAACATTCAGAGGGGTCTAGTTGACCTCTTCTGGGGAGGCCACCACTGGCTTAAGCCAGATGTGTTGTGCAGACCACGTAATTCAGGTGGTCAAAACCTCGTGCACATCCATAGTCGAATAATGGCTTTTTGGCTAATGACAATAAAACGCCTGCTGTACAGCGAGGTTGTGCCCTGGCGTCCTTTCACGAATACCTTGCTCAGGCAAGTAGGTGGAATGGACTATGACCGAGAACTTTTCCTTATGGACTTGAAGCAGGTCGACAGAGCTCGGCTCCCTGCATTTCATCGGTCTCTCCTGAACGCCTGGCAAGCTCTAGGAGTGCAGCGGTTGGAGATCTCTTATGATCCCTGGAGGTTTGTGCATGAGCCATTGTTCCAAAACTCACTATTCGCTGAAGTATCTACCAGCCGAGCTTTTATGGAACATTTTACGAACAATGGGATTAATAAAGTGCGAGATCTTATGGAGCTATCCTTAAAGCGATGGTTGTCTGCCAGCGATGTTTCTGGAAAAATTGGCTTGCGTTCAATGAGAATAGTGAGCAGGGTCATAAAGATTGTATCCCAGACTTTTTTAGATTTAAACATTGGGTGGAATGGGGTAAATGAAGAAGTAGATTTTCGTTTAACCTTCCCTGAACTCTCAGTCACTGCCCAGGAACAACATGGTGTGTTTTCCTCTCACAGCGAAGAATCTGGTGTGTTCCACATCATGGGAAAAAGGGCAATGTTAAAGCGCGGCGTTACGCGCGCTGCTTGCGAGCGAGGAGGAAGCGGACAAGCGGTAACTTATAAGCGTCTTTATTTCAGGAGCTCACTGTAACACTAGTGCGCTCTGGGCTGCATGCCCCGTGTATATCCTCAGGCCACGCCTACCCCTCGGGCGTGGCCGCCGCCCACTTGGTGCGCGGAATGATGTCACCACGCCAGTGGGCTTTCGTGTCCGCCACACGCGCCCCCCCAGAATTCCCGCGCACCTGGAGGGCCAGCTTGCGGGGCAAACGGATGACCCGGCTGAAGCGCCCCCTGGCGATCGGCGGCGTCCGGGGTGCAGGGATGCCAGGTGGGATGCCCCTGGCTGCCCCTGGGATGGGTGCAGGACCGGGGGGCGGCGTGGCGGCGGGGCTGGGCAGTGCCGGGGATCCGCCCGCAGGGGGGCGGCCCCGACGTGGGGGTCGGGCCACTGGCGGTGGATGGTCCACGTCGAGGTGGGCAGGCTTGAGGCGGTCTACAGAAACACGGTCAGGAGTACCGCCGATGTCCAGGGTGAAGTGCTTCGCCCCGGTCTCCAGCACGCGGAAAGGCCCGTCGTACGGGGGCCGCAGTGGTGTCCGGTGGGCATCATGGCGGACGAAGACGTACTCCGCCGTGCGAAGCTCCGGGGCGACGTGCGTCGGTGGGTGCCCGTGGCATGCCGTTGGCACCGGGGCGAACCTCTTGGCGGTCTCTTGCAGAGCCGAGCGCTGCTGTGCTGCGGACCATGGTGCCGTGGAGTCGGGGAGGAACTCGCCCGGCACCCGCAGCGGTTGCCCGAAGACCAACTCCGCCGCGGATGCGCGCAGGTCCTCCTTGGGCGCCGTCCGGAGGCCCAGCAGGACCCAGGGGAGCCTGTCGACCCAGCCGCCGTCACGGAGGGTGGCCCAGAGCGCGGCCTTCAATGAGCGGTGAAATCGCTCACACAGGCCGTTAGCCTGGGGGTGGTAGGCCGTGGTTCGGTGCAGCCGGACCCCGAGCCCCTGCGCGACCACCCCCCAGAGCTCCGAGGTGAACTGGGGGCCGCGGTCGGACGAGATGTCTGAGGGGGCGCCGTGCGAAGCTCCGGGGCGACGTGCGTCGGTGGGTGCCCGTGGCATGCCGTTGGCACCGGGGCGAACCTCTTGGCGGTCTCTTGCAGAGCCGAGCGCTGCTGTGCTGCGGACCATGGTGCCGTGGAGTCGGGGAGGAACTCGCCCGGCACCCGCAGCGGTTGCCCGAAGACCAACTCCGCCGCGGATGCGCGCAGGTCCTCCTTGGGCGCCGTCCGGAGGCCCAGCAGGACCCAGGGGAGCCTGTCGACCCAGCCGCCGTCACGGAGGGTGGCCCAGAGCGCGGCCTTCAATGAGCGGTGAAATCGCTCACACAGGCCGTTAGCCTGGGGGTGGTAGGCCGTGGTTCGGTGCAGCCGGACCCCGAGCCCCTGCGCGACCACCCCCCAGAGCTCCGAGGTGAACTGGGGGCCGCGGTCGGACGAGATGTCTGAGGGGGCGCCGCACCGGGCGACCCAGGTGGCGATGAAAGCCTGCGCGACGTCCGCCGCCGTCGTCGACGCCAAGGGCACGGCCTCCGGCCACAGGGTGGTGCGGTCCACCATGGTGAGGATGTGGGTGAAACCCCGCGAGGGGGGCAGAGGTCCCACCAGGTCCACGTGGACGTGGTCAAACCGGCGTTCCGGCACCGTGAACGGGGCCAACGGGGCCTGGGTGTGCCGGTGCACCTTGGCGCGCTGGCACGCGAGGCACGTCCTGGCCCAGCCGCGGACGGCCTTCCGGAGGCCATGCCAGACGAACTTGTCAGCCATCAACCTTTGGGAGGCCCTCGCGCCCGGGTGGGACAGGCCGTGGATGGCACGGCCCTCGAGCAGATGGCGGAAGTGCCTGACCGCCAAGTGAAGCCCGAGCAACTCGCGGTCGAAGGTACTGTAACGGCGTTCGGGCGGGCGAAGCTGCTGGCTAAAGAACGCCAGCGGTTGCCAAGCTCCACGCACCCATTGCTCGTGCACCGCGCCCACCGCGTAGTCCGAGGCGTCGGTGGTGAGGGCGATCGGTGCATCGGGCACCGGGTGCGCGAGCATGGTGGCGTTAGCCAAGGCGAGCTTCGCGCCCGTGAACGCCGTGTCCATCTGCTCGGTCCAGGTAACGTCGCCTTTGCCTGGCTTACCTCGTAGAGCTTCGTGCAGGGGGCGGGGCGCAGGAGCTGGGCGATACGGGGCAGGAACCGATGGTAAAAGTTCACCATGCCCAGGAACTCCTGCAGCCCTCTGATCGTGCGGGGGTGTGGAAACCCCTTCACTGCCTCCACCTTGGCCGGCAGGGGGACGGCTCCGTGCCTGGTGACACGGTGCCCCAGAAAATCGATTACGGCGACGCCGAACCGGCACTTTGCGGGGTTCACAATCAGGCCATGCTGGCCCAGGTGTTCGAAGAGCGTGCGGAGGTGGCGTAGGTGCTCTTCGCGGGACGCGCTGGCGACGAGGATATCGCCCAGGTAGACGTAGACAAAATCCAAGTCGCGCAGGATGCTGTCCATCAGTCGCTGGAACGCCTGAGCCGCATTCTTCAGACCGAAGGGCATCCGCAGGAACTCGAAGAGTCCGAATGGCGTGATGACCGCCGTCTTCGGGACGTCCTTCAGCCTGACGGGGACCTGATGGTAGCCGCGTATGAGGTCCACCTTCGAGAAGAAGGACATGCCCGCCAAACGGGCGGAAAAGTCCTGAATGTGGGGGACGGGGTAGCGGTCGGGAGTGGTGGCGTCATTGAGACGGCGATAGTCCCCGCACGGTCGCCATCCCCCGCCGGGCTTCGGCACGATGTGCAGCAGCGACGCCCAAGCACTCTCCGAGCGCCAAACGATGCCGAGTCACTCCAGGGTAGCGAACGCCGCTTTTGCCACCGCCAGCTTCGTCGGCTTGAGGCGGCGTGCCCGGGCGTAGACCGGTGGCCCGACGGTGGGGATGTGATGGGCCACCCCGTGCTTGACGGCCCCCGCCAAGAAGGTGGGCCGCGTGAGGGCCGGGAAGCCGGCGAGGAGGCGGGTGAATTTGTCCGCTGCCAGAAGCGTACAGATCAACGTGGCCGGAACCGAACCGTTCGGCAAGCCGCTTGGCAAGCCGCTCGGCGAGCCGCTCGTTGAGCTGCTCGACGAGCTGGGCAGCGCACAAGCGAGCGAGCTGAACGTCTCGGCCTGGACAAGACGTCTGCGCTTTACGTCGATCAGGAGCCCATTAGCGCACAGGAAGTCCGCGCCAAGCAGTGCCATGGGCACGTCGGCGGTGAAGAACGTCCATCGGAAAACCTGCCCTCCGAACCGCAGAGAGAGGCAGCGTTTTCCGTACGTACGGATGGGCGTCCCGTTCGCGGCAAGCAGCGCGGGGCCCCCGCCCGCGGCGTGCTTGTCTGACGTACCGGCGGGAATGACACTCACCTGCGCTCCCGTGTCGCACAGGTAACGGCGCCCGGATAAGGTATCCGTTATGAACAGCAGGCTGCTCGAACGGCCGGCGCTCATCGCCACTATTGAGCGCCGGCCCGGGCATTTCCCGATCTGTTGAAGGAGCATGGCGGATGACACTGCCGAGCCTCGTGGCCGAACTTGGCGTGGAACCAGCACCAGGTGGTGGAGCTGGAGGAGTGCGGCTGGCTCCGCCAGGCCGGTGGAGTTGGCGGTTTTCCCTGCGGTGGCGGTTTGCGCCGCGGCGGTGGGCGGGGCGTGGCGGCGGTCACGAGGTGCGTATCAGCATGCTGCGTATGCTGTGTAAGCTGATGCTGTGGATCAGCATCATCAGCAGCATCAGCCTCGAGGTCCGTGACGGCCGCACCGACTCTCGCCCGCGTGTCTGAAGCCGCGAAGTACCTGTCCGCCTCGGCGGCCAACGCTCGGGGTTCCGTTAGCACGGTCCTGGCCAACGCGAGGCGAACCTGCGCTGGAAGTTGGCGACGGAAAAGCGCCCGGAATAGAGAACCGGGGGCTTCGTCGCCCAACAGTGACAGCATATGGTCCATTCGGACCGACGGGCGCGTGTCGCCGAGCTCGGGGAGATCCAGGAGGCGGTCAGCCCATGCGTCGTCCGTGAGGCCGAACGTGGCTAGGAGTAGCCGCTTGAGTGCCTCGTACTTGTGGCCGTCCGGTGGGTGACGAAGGACGGACACAACTCGAGCGGCCGTGCCGGGCCCGAGGGAGGCGACGACGTGGCAGTAGCGCGTGTCGTCGCCGGTGAGGCGCCGAAGCTGAAATTGGGCTTCGGCTTGGACAAACCAGACTTCGGCCTGGGCCTCCCAAAATTCGGGAAGTTTAATCGACATTGCGTTGTCGGCCATGGCAATGGCGTTGTGTGTGGAAGGATCGCTCCGGCAGATCCAACGTCGAGGGTCACCAGTAAAGCGCGGCATTACGCGCGCTGCTTGCGAGCAAGGAAGAAGCGGACAAGCAGTAACTTATAAGCGTCTTTATTTCAGGAGCTCACTGTAACACTAGCGCGCTCTGGGCTGCGCGCCCCGTGTATATCCTCAGGCCACGCCTACCCCTCGGGCGTGGCCGCCGCCCACTTGGTGCGCGGAATGATGTCACCACGCCAGTGGGCTTTCGTGTCCGCCACAATGTATAGAATTTGTCTAGAGGTGTGCTTACCGGGTTGTGCAGCACCCTTAAGGAACAAGTGGAAAGAGTCTTTACCTGCAGGAGCATTTCTCACTCCAAATTGGGATGAAATGTACAGGTGTCCGACTGTCGGACGAACAGGAGACCTAAATTGGAGCCTGGTCCATCACGCCCTGGCCACACAGGTGTTAGTTCAGAAGTTTAACCCTGCTGTGTCTAATTTATGTCCTTTTTGTGGTAATGTTGAACATTTGTATCATGCGTTTATTGAGTGCAAGAGATTGTCATCTCTGTTTCTGTATCTGAGCCGAATCTTTTGTAAATTCAAAATTGTTTTTTCTGTTACAATCTTTGTTTACGGACTTGCATGTAATACTAGGAAAAACTCTGTGATTTTTCTTTTGAATTTTTTGCTTGGAATTGCTCAGCTTGCAATTTATAAAACCAGAAAAGCCAGATTAGGTAGTGGAAAAAATGAAAATGCACTTTTTTGTTTCATCGGGATGGTGTCAGCACGTATAAAGCTCGAACATGCTTATCATGTAAACATGGGGAACCTTCTTGTGTTTGAAGAGTTATGGGGGGTGTTTTGTGCAAATGCATTGGAAATGAGGTTGTGATTTGTATGTAAAGTGGAGTTGGAATACTTTGGTTTTATACTTTTATAATAAAAGGACACAAAAGTCAAAAGTCTCTCTCTCTCTCTCTCTCTCTCTCTCTCTCTCTCTCTCTCTCTCTCTCTCTCTCTCTCTCGCGCCCCCTGCTGGCCGTTCGTGTGTTGGGTGCGGTGTCATGGCGTCTGTTCGTGTCTTGGCATTGTAGCTCCGTGCTCGTGGTTTGTATCTTTACCCTCCCCTTACCTTTTCTCACCTTTGTTCCGTCTTTTGTGTGTCACCCTTCCACGTTATCATACCCCCCCCCCCCCTCTTGAGAGTGAGAAAGTGAGAGAGCACACGTGGTGAGACCGGTAAAGGTTCCCCCTTAGGGCGGTTCCCTCTTCGGGTTTTTTTCGCCTCGTGTTACAAATCATAATCCTTTTTCCGTTTCTTTTTTCGTAAATATTTTTATTTTTCGTTTGTTTACTGGAGCTTTTTGGCTTCATTAACCCTTTATACATTTATCCTTTGTTTAAACGTGTAAACGATGGCGGATAGCTCTCGTTACACGTCTCTTGAAGCGCTAACCCGGAAGCATGGGTTAGTTTGCTCACCTCCATCGGGAATCGATGTGGAGGCCATTATCCTTGCGGTCGGAGAGTTAATCGGTTTGGATAATGTAAAAGCGGCTTCTCGCATGAATAAACGCGTGGTAATCTTTGTTTCCACAGTGCCCATGGTTGCTCAAATAGTCGAGCACGGGCTATTCTTTGCTCCCGACGTGTTTGTTCAGGTATGTCCACTCGACACGCCGGCAGTTCGGGTTTCTCTCTCTAACGCTCCTCCGTTCCTTAAGAACAAAGACCTGGTTACTGAACTAAACAAACTTGGTTCTGTTGTCTCTTCAGTTACTTTGGTTCCTGTACGAGGGAAAAATAACCGTTTAAAACACGTCATGTCCTTTCGTCGTTTTGTTTATATGATTTTACCGCGTGGTGTAACCTCTTTAAATGCGGTATTGCCTTTCAAGGTCGAAGGTCACACTTATCGGGTCTTTGTCTCCACAGAGTCTCTAGTTTGTTTTGAGTGTGGTCAATATGGTCATTTAAAAGACTCGTGCCCGAAAAAGTCCGCAGATAGAGCCACTAGCCTGAATGGTGATGAACAGCAGGGCTCTACTGAGATCGTTGTCGATGAGGTAAACAGTATGGGTGGTGCTGATGCAAACCCCATTGTAGACAAACAGAGAACCAGGAAAAGAACCCTCCCACCTTCTAGCGACCTCAACGAGCCTGATACTAAGGTCTTGGCCTGTCCTCCAACCTTCGCTCAAGTGGTTAGTGAAGGTTATGGTGGAGCGCGACCTCCTCCTCAGCAGTTTCCTCCAGTTGAGGAAATTGCTCAACCTCCCCCGCCTTCAGAATACTCTGAGGGTAATGTGATAAATGCTGAAAATGTATGTGTTGGCCAGACAGCACCTGAGTCTCTCCAGTGTTCTGAGGGTAAACCTCCATGTGAGGTTGAGCCTCCATGTGTGTCCCCTGATGAAGCTTGTGTTGATTGTGCCACCCCTCCCTCTGTGGGGAGTGGTGAGTGTGTTGGAACTAGTGATCTGTCTGTGGAATCCTCCATTGAGGCAGCTGAGCCTTGTCAAGCTCATGGTCAGCAGGGCGATAGTGCTGAAGTCTCAGATTTTCACGTCGATGAGCCTGTTGCCTCAGCAATGGACTCTCAATGCAATGATTGTGACTCTGATGGGGGTTCTTCCGTTGCCTCACTGAGTGATGGTGAGGCCGACTTCTCATCGGAGCATGTCTCTGGAGGCTCCGTCCCTCCTGCTGAAATCGTGGATTTCCTACAAAAAACTTACCGTAAAAAGCGCGTGAAAATCTGCGATTTCTTCGTTGATACTCACGCCTTCATTAGTGGGGCTCAGGAAGTTGTACAACAATCTGCGGCCCTTCATATTTCTGATCAATCACTGAAAAGACTGAAGAGGTACCTTGTCACAGCAAGGAAAGAATTAAACCTGTAATGGCTGTGTTGCTGCCTATGTTTCTATGAACATAGCAAGCTTGAACATTAATGGTGGGCGCAGTCAGCTGCGTCGGTCCCAAACTGTGCAATTAGCCAGGAGGGAAAAGATTGATGTACTTTTATTGCAAGAAACCCGTGCCACTGCAGACTGCATGGCTGATTGGCAGCAACAGCTGATTGGCACTTGGTTTTTTAGTAATACAGATTCTGTGAGTGCGGGTATTGCTTTTTTTGTCAGTTCACGTTTGTCTGTCTCCCCCCCCATCTTTAAGGAAATCGTACCAGGCTATCTAGCCTCTGTAGAGCTTGAATACAATCAGCAACGATTTATGTTTGTTAACGTCTATGCTCCAAGTGATAGCACAGATAGAGGAACTTTTTTTAATCAGTCCTTTAATTTCCTGAGACACCTCTCTTCTGATACGTTGTTGTGCTTAGGGGGTGATTTTAACTGTACTTTAAACCCAACTTTAGATAGGAACAGTGCAGAGCCACATCCAGCTTCAAGTAGGCCTCTTTCCAGTATAACTTCGCGGCATGACCTCAACGATGTATGGCGGCAACAACACCCAAACCTGCAGCAATTTAGCTGGTGTCGGGTTTTACTAAATCATCTTTCACTTGCTCGTCTTGATAAATTTTATATTCCTAACTCTGCTGTCAACCTTGTGACATATACGGCTATTGTCCCTTCAGGCTTCTCTGATCATTCTTTGGTAAAACTGTGCTTTTCCTTTCCTCGCTTCAAACGCCGCACTCTGTATTGGTCTCTTAACACCTCACTTCTGAGCGATCCTTTCTTTAAATCATCCTTTGTGGTTTTTTGGGACAAGGTTGTGGATTTCCAACATCGTTTCCTAAATCTCTGTCAGTGGTGGGACTATGCTAAAGCGCAGATCCGTGTTTTCTGTCAGCAATACAAAACCAATTGCTCTCAAAGTAAACAATTATGTATTGATGCCTTGAAACAAGAAATTCTACGATTGCAGGAAGGTGCTGAGGTCCTCAGTGATGAAAGACGGTGTCAACTCCTCTTTGAAAAACAAACTCTGCTTAAGGAATTAATTCAAGAAAATGGTATTGGTGCCTTAGTCAGGCTGAGAGTTAATAGTTTACTGTCGTCAGACACATGTTGTAAAGATTTCTTTAAGTTTGAGAAGACGATGAAGGCGAGCCAGCAAATGCTTAGTCTTCGGGCTAGTGATGGGCATATTCTTAGTGATAATACGGAGATTGTTCACTTTGTTCGGTCTTATTTTGAGAATGTGTTTTCCTTTAAGCCCAATGATGTGCCTGCAATGCAGAATATTACGACCAATTTACCGCAGATAGATGAGCATCAACGGCATGTCTTGGATGAGAACATTACTCTCGGTGAACTTAAAACTGCGCTCGATGGCCTTGCTGATCATAAGGCTCCTGGTTTTGATGGGCTACCAGCTGAATTTTATAAAACCTTTTGGGACATGCTTGGTCCTGCTTTGCACTCAGTGTTTTTATACAGTCTGCGTGAGGGATTGTTACCCCTTAGTTGTCGGCGTGCAGTTGTTTGCCTTATCCCTAAGAAAAACGACCTGCAATTGATACAGAACTGGCGTCCAATCTCTCTTCTCTGCACAGATTACAAGATTTTTGCCAAAACGCTAGCTAACCGCGTAAAGACTGTTCTAAGCACAGTTATACATCAGGATCAATCGTACTGTGTTATGCACAGATCTATGCACGATAACATTTTTTTGGTACGAGACCTGTGGGATGTGTGTGCATTTCAACAACAACATACCGGTCTCTTTTTTATTGACCAAGAAAAGGCTTTTGACTCTGTTAATCATGAGTATTTGTTTCACATTTTAAAGCAATTTGGTTTTGGGGCATCCTATATTTCATATGTATCCTTATTGTATAATCACATTTTTAGCTTGATCAAAATCAATGATGGTCTCTGTTCACCTTTGCGGATTGGGAGGGGAATTCGGCAAGGCTGTCCCTTATCTGGAATATTGTACTCTCTTTGCATTGAGCCCCTTTTGATTCGTTTACGATCTTCTCTTATGGGATTTTCAGTGACTCCCTCAGAAAATCCCGTTATCATTTCGGCCTATGCTGATGATGTATGTGTTGCTGTTCGCAGCAGTAATGACATTGCTCTGCTATTTGAGTGCCTACGGGTTTACTCTCAAGCATGTACAACGCAAATTAATTGGTCGAAATGCAAAGCAGTTTGGGTCGGCGGTACGCCACCTTCTGCCCTTCCAATTCTCCCTATGAATTTGACATGGGAAAAAGAAGGTGTGAAATACCTCGGTGTTTACCTTGGAACCCCAGGCTTTGTCAAAAGGAATTGGGATGGTTTGCTCCACAAAATCAGCAACAAATTAAACAGATGGAGAGGAATTTTGTCGACCTTGTCTTTCCGAGGTCGTGCACTGGTCATTAACAACCTGGTGGCCCCTCTCTTATGGCATAAAATGATTGCCTTGCAGCCACCTGCAACGTTGGTGTCGTCAATCCAAAAATGTTTACTTGACTTCTTTTGGGATGGCAAACACTGGCTAAAGCCAGAGACTATTTGCCTCCCACTGGCAGAAGGTGGTCATGGGCTTGTGGACATTCTTTGTCGGGTGATGGCCTTCCGAGTCTCCACAGCTCGTCGTTTTATATTTCTGGAGGCCTTGCCCTGGAAATCGACTGCAAACTGTATACTAAAACAAGCCGGCATGCTTGGGTACAATTGTGAACTCTTCTTCATGGAGCTGCAACATGTCGATGCTTCGCTGCTCCCTGACTTTTACCAAGATGTCTTGAACGTCTGGCGGTCCATTTCAATAACTCGCCAAATGGAGACATACAACAGTGAAAGGTTCCTCCGGGAACCCCTTTTCTACAATGCCCTCTTTCCTGCTATTCCTCGCTCACGTGCCTTTGTGCAACGTTTTGTGAGTGCTGGCGTGAAAACGACTCGGGACCTTCGTGACTGTAACAGGAACAGTTGGTTCTCCGCAGGACATCTTCAAGTAAGAACTGGCATCAGATCTTTGAGGAGCGTAGCCAAGGTCCTACAGGAAATCCTGTGTGTTTTTAGGCACCTGGGCCTGAGCTCAACCGCCAACAATGGTGACCACCGTACACCACCACAGATCTGTGCTAGCTCTAGCCTGCCAGCTGATAGCACCACAACATCTATCTTGCTATCCTCATCGCCACTTTCCAGCAAGGATAAAAAGAGACTGTATCGTTTGTGTATCTCAGTTCGGTTTCCCTCGTTACAGCCTCTTTCTTTTGGGGCTCGATGGAAAGAGAAACTGCCTTCTGGGTCTCCCTCCCATCCGCAATGGTCTGCAATGTATGTTTCACCGATTGTTAAAAGGACTGGTGATATTGCTTGGAGACTCGCCCATATGGTGTTGCCCTCCAATGTTTTATTACATCGTTTTAATGAGGATAATTCAGTGGAATGCCCCTTTTGTATGATTTCTGAAGACCTTTTCCATGCTTACGTAGATTGTGCAAGACTCTTTCCCTTCTTTGGTTTTTTATCAACTTTTTTTAATCGTATGAACTTTTCTTTTTCTACACGTGTTTTTATCTTTGGAACACCACTTAGTTATAAAAAACGCTCTGAGACTGCTCTTGCTAATTTCTTAATTTCTATTGGAAAATTAGCAATCTACAAAACAAGAAAAGCAAAGCTCCTGGCAAATGCTGATATTTTATGTGATGTGGTAATTGTGTTTAAGGCTCTAGTCATGGCAAGGTTACGCATGGAATTTTCTTTTTTCCAAATGAAAGATGATTTACAAACCTTTGTGGAAAAATGGTGTGCAAAGGGTGGGTTTTGTAAACTTGATCATGGTTTGTTAAGTTTTTTATTTTAGTGTTTGGTGTTTTTATTGTTGTTGTTTGGCTGCACATGTTTTGAATTGTGGTGACTTTATTATTTGCATGACTTGTATGGGTTTCTTACCTTTATAATAAAAGAGCTTCAAAAGTCAAAGTCTCTCTCTCTGTCTGTCTCTCTCTCATGCACACATACACACACATGCACAGACATGCAGCGGTGGATGCCTTTGGGCCTGGTAAGGCTTCGTTGCACCTTTTGTTTATTAGTCCCCTACCCGGAGGGGACTATAGGTTTGCTCTCACTCTGTCTGTCTGTCCGTCCGTCTGTCCGTCTCACCTGTGGTTTTCTGCACTTTTTTCATACCCTTTAACATATTCAACTGAACCTTGGTACTTTGTCTTGTTATGATAAGTTACAGAACTTTGAGTTTCAGGTGTTTCCCAATTTTTTCACGGAGTTATGCCCTTTTTGAATTAAAAAATATCACATATTACACATGGCTCGGCCACCCAGGAGGATGGAGGTTATATGTTTTCACCCCTGTCTGTTTGTCTGTTCGTCTGTGAGCAGGATATCTGAAATAGTTATGGACGGATTCGGACGAAACTTTGTGGACAGCTTGGGTGTGGGAAAAGGACGAAGCAATTTGATTTCGGTGAAGATTCGAATCCGGATAGGAGAATTTATTATTTTTAAAAAAGTGATTCTTCACCATTGAGTGATATGGCCAACCAGGTGGAGGTATGCTCTCTACTAAGTGCCATTCTAGTTCTCGTATGTAACTACCGTTTAATAAAGCATTTCGATTGAGGTGTGGTAGGAACATATTTTGCAATATAATAAATCTCCTGTTAATAAAAATATCAGGAGCGTGCTGCAGCCGATATTATATTGTACGCCTTGTGTTTTGTGCCCTACTTTGCATATGTCAATGGCACACATGCATCCTTTCCTTTCGGTGTAGCGCTGATAACCTGAATGAACAGGTACCTTCTGCCTCAGGATGAAAAGTGAATTTGTAAAAAAAAAAAAAGGGAGCGAAGACCACAACGATGGGGGCAGCTTTGGTGGGAAAGAGGACCATGCACTTTTGCAAAGCAATGCAACCCGGTGTCGAGGACCATGCACGTTTTGGAGGACCATGCACGTTTTGGAGGACCATGCACGTTTGGGAGGACCATGCACGTTTTGGAGGACCATGCACGTTTTGCAACCCGGTGTCGAGGACCATGCACGTTTTGGAGGACCATGCACGTTTTTGAGGACCATGCACGTTTTGGAGGACCATGCACGTTTTGGAGGACCATGCACGTTTTGGAGGACCATGCACGTTTGGGAGGACCATGCACGTTTGGGAGGACCATGCACGTTTTGGAGGACCATGCACGTTTTGGAGGACCATGCACGTTTTGGAGGACCACGCACGTTTGGCAACCTGGTGTTGAGGACCATGCACGTTTTGGAGGACCA